>NC_135236.1:525415008-525427508 GCF_051348905.1 Ranitomeya variabilis | reverse complement strand
TATATATCTGTCTGTCTATCTATCTATCTATCTATCTATCTATCTATCTATCTATCTGTCTGCCTATCTATCTATCTATCTATCTATCTATGTGTAAACCCATTTATTGCAACTTTTCATCTTAGATTATCAATCTTTCTATCATCCTATCTGTCTTCAGAATGTGAACAAACAATGTAAAAGTCAGTGTAGAACCCTGCACTAGTCTGTGCCTCCCACTTGGAGCATGTACATATGGACATAATAGGCATGGCATACATTAGTGGATTGCTGTGTGGTTTAGAATATGAAACCATGCACCAGATTGGTTTCTGCCCAGGCACCACTATTATTTTGCACATAACTTGTCCTAAATGCCCCCATTGTATCCTGTGTTTTCTTTCCGAGTGATACCTGTCACGTTCTGCCTCCAGCATCCAGCACAATTACCTTGTCTTCCTTGACAACTGAATCTAAGTTATTTTAATGAAATCACTTCATAAGTTGCAGTGTAAACACTGGTTCCTCCCAAGGATTTATTAGGGCATTGGGTTGGTGATAATACTTCCCAGGGCCAATGTTATTGCAGCACTGCTCATCGCTGCCGGGTGGGACGTTGCAGTTCAAGGGGCCATTTGCTTAGGGCCGCATTTTCCTTCACAGTTCAATACATAAATCTATGTGCAGGACCTGCCTGGGGAATTGGAGTTACTGCAGGTTAAATGGTCCTCCTTCATATCTTCTCAAGCAGGGGTGGAGGGAGAGGCGAACAAAGCTTCTCATTGGCGCATTGGCTTGATAGCCCCCTACAGAACCATAAAAGCCTGGTGTTGACTCTTTTTTGCCAGTAAATGTTAATTTGTTAGGTCTGCTTTTGAGATTTACTCCCTAATGGGGTGACACTTTGCAGAGCGTTATTCCAGGTCATAGTAGAACATAATCTAATAAAATATCAGTGCTAAAATGTGTGTGTATGTTTTATTCATTACCCATCAATTAGTAAATATCCCATCAGAGATAGATATAGAAAATAATAGATAATAGATGTAGATAGATAGACAGATGTTAGACGAGAAGATAGATAGATAGATAGATAGATAGATAGATAGATAGATAGATAGATAGATAGATAGATAGATAGATGGATGCATGGGTTGTTATATAGATATATAATAGATAGATAGATACATGGGTAGTTAGATAGATATATAATAGATAAATTGATAGATAGTAGGTGATAGGCAGTCCTGCAAATAAAGCTTCTTTGAATTTGATAGATGGATCATAGATAGCTATAATGGATAAATAGCAAACAGCATTATAAAAACCAGGCAGTACTCCAAAACATTTTGAAAAAGTGGACTTTATTAGCCCATATGGTGTGGCAACGTTTTGGTTGTGACCAGCCTTTCTCAAGATAGATAGATATAAGCGAAAGTAGATAGATAGATAGATAGACATACAGAGATAGATAGATATATAGATAGATACATATATAGATAGATAGATATATCGATAGATAGATATGAGATAGATAGATAGATAGATAGATAGATAGATATGAGATAGAGAGAGTTAGATAGATAGATAGATATATCGATAGATAGATAGATATGAGATAGACAGAGTTAGATAGATATATCGATAGATAGATAGATAGATAGATAGATAGATAGATAGACAGAGATAGATAGATAGATAGATAGATAGATAGATAGATAGACATACAGAGATAGATAGATAGATAGATAGATAGATAGATAGATAGATAGATAGATAGACATACAGAGATAGATAGATAGATAGATAGATAGATAGATAGATAGATAGATAGATAGATAGATAGATAGATATGAGATGTAGCCATACAATATTTTCTGTGGAATATCTGTCTATCACTATTATCAGATCCTCACTGCACACCCCAGAATACTGTTGTCAGGTAGTGACAGGATCCATTACTGGCTGCTCCTCCAGGCAGTGGATTATCCATCACTATGGAGACGAGTTCTTCTTTTCAGTGTTGTCATTATGACCCATAAAACGATTTAGTTCAATTAATGTAAGTGCATCATTAGAAAATATAATAATCGTAATAAGTAATAGCACGTCGTCGGTGAGGTCATGGTGCTTTGGAAGGAGCCCATTACTGTGACATGCTGCTGGGAGAATGAAGCAGGAATGCATCGCTAGATTAAAAGCTTTTAATCATGGACATTTCTAATCATGTCAGAAAATGTTGCTGATTGGGGGAAGGAATAGAAGGATAATTGACGTGATGAGAAGCATTTCAGGAGTGGTTCATTTTACAAAACCACAAAATACAAACAGTATGTGCATAGTGCAATATGAATTATCAGAGGACGGACCCAGAACCGGCTGTAATGTCAGCCCCGCTCAATCAGCACAATGGAAACCGCAAGCAAATGCAAAACACACGGACAGCTCGTAACAACAAAAACATAGCGCTAGGTAAATGAATAGGTGCATACATAGACACAGAGATAGATAGATCTATAGAAAGATAGATTGATGGATAGAGAGATAGATAGATATGGGATAGATAGATAGATAGATAGATCTGTAGAGAGATAGATTGATGGATAGATATGGGATAGATAGATGTGTAGAGAGATAGATAGATAGATAATAGATAGATAGATATGGGATGGATAGATAGATAGATAGATAGATAGATAGATAGATAGATAGATAGATAGATAGATAGATAGATAGATCTGTAGAGAGATAGATTGATGGATAGATATGGGATAGATAGATGTGTAGAGAGATAGATAGATAATAGATAGATAGATATGGGATGGATAGATAGATAGATAGATAGATAGATAGATAGATAGATAGATAGATAGATAGATAGATAGATCTGTAGAGAGATAGATTGATGGATAGATATGGGATAGATAGATGTGTAGAGAGATAGATAGATAATAGATAGATAGATATGGGATGGATAGATAGATAGATAGATAGATAGATAGATAGATAGATAGATAGATAGATATGGGATATATAGGTAGATAGACAGACAGATAGATAGGTATGGGATAGATAGATAGATAGATAAATAGATGATAGATAGAAAGATAGAGAGATAGATAGATAGATAGATAGATAGATAGATAGAGATATATAGATAGATAAATATAAGATAGGTAGCTAGATAGATAGAATCCTTTAAGTATATAAGAAGGATTTTAGAAATGTATTGAGAACAACAAGAAAAGCCTCCCCCCCACCCAAAAATTTATAAAAAATACAATTATATATAAATTAGAATATGGATAGATAGATAGATAGATAGATAGATAGATAGATAGATAGATAGATAGATAGAAATCCAGGAGGATAGACAGATTCATTCCTTTAATTACCACAAGAAGGATTTTAGAAACCGATTTAGCAATATAAAGCACTTATCTATCTATCTATCTCTCTATCGATATATGTATCATTTGTTGTAGACTTATTTTTTTTTACTGCCCATGTACCATTTTAAATTTCAAGTAATATTTTTTCACTTACTAGGAATTTTGATATAGGTCCTTAACTAAAAACATTTAACTATTACTTGTCTTTTTTCCCAAGAACTATTGCACAGGATTTCTTTTTTTTTTGTCAAAAGTTTGCAGTGAAATACAAAAATATGATTTCACTCTCATGGTATAGGAAATGTTTTACAATATTTCTTGGTTAAAACGAAATGATGAATTTTAATTTATGCTGTTAATTGTGCAGTCAGTTCTACCCTATAGATATGTAGATATATATATATGTATATATATATATATGTATATATATATATATATATATATATATATATATATATATATATATATATATATATATATATATATATATTCACATAAAACGCCCAAAAGTAAGTAATCAATACCATGAGGATGATGATACTTTACTATTACAAATAGTGGTTTTAATATCTCACTATTATTTATTGCAATCAGGATTACCCTTATGCATCCTCCATCACACATCCAACCAGTAAAGTGGGTATTTACTTCGCTAAGGGAACACTCTATGGTTTTAGACAAGACCAGACACAATGAGGTTCATTGTAAGAAGATTTTAATTTAATTACAAATAAGAGATATATGAAATTATAACTCTTTAATAAAATATATACCATCTTACAAGAT
Organism: Ranitomeya variabilis; assembly: GCF_051348905.1. NCBI lineage: Eukaryota > Metazoa > Chordata > Amphibia > Anura > Dendrobatidae > Ranitomeya > Ranitomeya variabilis. Next base: position 525,423,351 of record NC_135236.1, on the reverse strand, counting down.
GTCCCTTTCAAAGGGATGAGAATGAGAATACAGGGTCAGTGGTTCGTGAGTTTCAGCAGTAAAACAAAAAATGCACAACCTATTGGACAATATTTGATTCAGTGAGGGTAGTAGGTAGTGTCCCTTATTCTCTTCTGAAAGCCTACAGATATGCTTTGAAGATGCTTCAAATGGGCAGAATCAGTGACTAAAATCAGGAAAACCCTCCAGTAAATACAACTGTGATACAATATATTGCTCATTGAAACCATCGGCAATCTCTGTGAGGCAGGCACCAGTAATTGCTAAGGCACATGATTTAACCCTTGCACAAGAATGAAAGACAAAGTCCCAAACATCACCCCTTCCCTAAATGAGGGAAATTATTACAAAGGGTGTTTGTGTGGTGCTTGGTGAATCTACATTGATTATAAACATTAAGTATAGTCTTTGGTTCCTTCTTGGCTATGTACATTTTTACACCTTAATGCGAATGTAAGGAGTGATAGGGACATCTACACAACCCTATTATAAATAACTGATCTGTAAAATAATACTACTACTTCGCTTCTCCTCCATTGCTACATAGTGTCTTTCAGTCACTCATTGCATGGCTGGTCTATGTGCAACACAGGCTATAAGGCACTTGTGAGAGCAGGTCTTCACAATATGGGTGAAAGGATATCCACAGAGTGATCAACAGAGTCTTTGGTGCAGGTTGGGGCCATTTTCTGGCCAACAAGTACCTGTAGGCTAGTCCATCTCCATGCACTGCTAGAGTCATCTCAAGATAGATGATACATGCTGTAGCCAACAGGAGTAGCATAGAGTCCTACAGGTGGGATGGGGAGAACAGGTCTGTGCAGCTGGTAAGAGGACCCATACAGTGATGCTGCTGGTATAGGGGAGTTCATAGGGAAGGGTAAGCTAAATCCAGGTGGGAGCATTGGCTTTGCGGCCATCTTGAGTTTTTCCAGCTCAGCCTCTTGCAGTCTCTTGGCTTTGGCTCTACGGTTCTGAAACCAGATTTTAACTTGGGTTTCTGTTAGGTTCAATGAACTTGAGAATTCAGCTCTTTCCGCTATTGAGAGATATTGCTTCTGGCGGAATTTACGCTCCAGGGCCAATAACTGGGAAGTGGTGAATGGAGTTCTGGGCTTTCTGTTGGTCTTGTGCTTCCTCAGGGTGCAGGTGGAGGGGCTGAGGTGTCCTGCGAAAGACATAGTCAAGTCAGACACAATGCACAGTCAGAATATAATGCAAATGATAGAGAGAGAGATAGAAGAAAGGTTCTGAGAACTCAAATGTTGCCACAAGTTGCCAAAAGTCCACTTTTTGTCTTGCTTTTTTTTTGAGTGATGCCTTTCTTTTTTTTCTTTTTTTAGATAGTCAGATGTGATTTTCTAGCTTGGCTTCACACCACAAAATATATATTTATGTGGAATGACAAATACAGCCCTCAGTTATTAATCACTAGGGTCACACACATGCAAACCTCAAGAGCATCTCCTGTCGTCTAATAACACTTCAGATAGGAGATTCCCCAGCTCTCTATAGATTATACTATTATTAACACTAACAGAATCATTGTTATGTGCTCTAACTATATCTCATCTGACCGGGTTCATGTATAAATTCACTAACTAATCAAATATACATTGTATCTACTTATCTATTAACATTATGTAGATTCATAAATTGTGTGTGTGTTTGTGTATTTAGAAATTGGAAAAGCACTGTAGAATGAAGAGTGGGTGCAAAGCCCCCCAAACAATTCTCCAGTTGAAATGTAAATAAGAATAAGATCCATTTTTTTCATCTAAACTTTTTTGGAGTACTGCCTGCTTATCTTATTTTTTTTTTGTTTTTTTTTGTAGAAAGATAGATAGATAGATAGATAGATAGATAGATAGATAGATAGATAGATAGATAGATAGATAGATAGATCACTAAACAAATGCAGGAGAGCTGCACAGTAACTTCAATAATCAAATAAACATTTTATATATTTATCTATTAATATTATATGGATTGATAGAGAGCGTAGATAGATAGATATAGGTAGATAGATATGGGATAGATAGATATGGGATAGATAGATAGATAGATAGATAGATAGATAGATAGATAGATAGATAAATAGATAATTAAAGAAAATTTGGCAGCACTACCAGAAAAACGGGTGCAATAAAACCTGTAAAGGTGATGTCCAAACCTCCAAAGTAGAAAATCAGAAAAAAACAGGCAGCACTCCAAAGCTCAAAATGAAAAACTGTGGCTTTACTGATCCATTAGCAGCAACGTTTCGGCAGATTTATCTGCCTTTCGAAAGTAGCAAATGTAGTACTAGAAATGGTTAAACGTAAACTTGGCTCTCTCAATAAATATATATATATATATATATATATATATATATATATATATATATATATATATATATACACACACACACATACATACATATATATACAAAATGCAAGCCATTTCTAAACACACATTATATATATATATATATATATATATATATATATATATATATATATATATATATATATATATATATATATATATATATATATATGTACACACACGCAGTTAGGAACATCGTGACCTTCAGTTGTGTGTAGCAAGTAATCAAGTGATGTTCTCAGGGATCCCGCTCTTTTTATTAGCCTGTAATATCTCCTTTTTTAGCATAATTGTCTGGTTCAGTGGTGCAAGAAGATGTAGAAAGAGGAAAAAAATACCAGAATCTAAACTAGTGAGTAACTAGTGAGTACATCTTTTTTTCGGGAACTCCGTTCCAAAAGCAGTAGTTCAAGATTATTCCTGAAGATGACACTAATTGATCCTGCTTTCACATCATTATATCCCCGTGTTTTTCCTTCTTGAATGTTTCCTGCAATTAAACCGAACTGAATAAACTGATAAGATGATAGAAGTTTTATCTGTGTTTTAATTATCACTGTATTGTATAAGCTCGTTTTTATAGGTTTACCTTTCCTGTTACTTTAATAATCACTTTGCTGACTCCTTTGGAATATGTATTTTATTTAAGAAGTCAAACGCAATAGTAATTATCGCTGTCATGAAAGTAATGATACACATACTATGCTTTGATGACTTCGTATCTAAAAACATTCATAAGCAATATATGATTAAATAGCAATGGATTTTTTATTTGTTTCTACTAAATGTGTTTTTCTTAAACATTTCATCTTGCACTTTTATTAATATTTTTATTAAATACCCCATCACTGTGATAAGATTTTAAAATTGTCTTTTTGTATTACGAACTATTTTGTAATGTATTCGACTCATTTATTTAAATGATAAGTATCGATAATCTGCAAGGAAATGATAAATAAAATATTTATTTTCTCTTTGCTCCTTTACCCCACAAGAATGAAAGAATATTATTTTTTGTAGTTGTTTCTTTGTGACAGCTTTTCATTTTAAAGAACATTCCAGGGTGACTTAGAGATTAAGCTGTTCTTAAAGCTTTATTAGTAGCCTGCTTGTATTTAATCGCATTTAATACTTTCCTTTAGATTGTTCCGTCAAGTCAATCTCAATTAAAGAATGGAAGAAGTGATTAACAGTCAAAGTTGTGGATTTATTTAACAAGTTGGCTCTAAAGTTTTTTTTTATTATTATTATTTATTTATAGTGGAATTTTGAGAAACCGAGTATGATCCAAGCACTTATATAAAAGGACAATTAATGAGCAATTATGTAAAATCACATAATTAAATATATCTATAAGAAAATGAATGTTTCTGTGCGACACAGGGCTCATGGTACAAGGCAGAGGAAACGATGTATCTTAATTCTACAAGTGTCAGTGTTTTCCTCTTGATAAAGTATGAAGAGGGGGTATTGGCTGAGCATCAGGTATCAATGATGTCAGGGAGCAGGAAGTTGTTACAGGCCTCATTGCAGGTGTACAGCTCTCCCATCAGGACCCACTTCACCTACAAATTCCACACACATTCAATTTCCTAACTGGTACATGTATCACAGATCTAAGCTCTAGAAGCAGGGTCCACTTATAGGACCAGACCAGAAACAATGATCAACTCTTGGTCCTCATCTATTGATCTATTGTGAAACTACCACTCTCAGTATTCCTTGACAACTGGGAGTTGCAGTGTTAGAAAAAGTGGAGTTCATAACCTAGAAACCACAGCCATGATACAATGGCCAAGGCTATATGTACAGTATATACTGCTGCTCTCTGCTAACACACAGAAGACACCAAAACTTACTCAAACTAAAAACTATTGTATATGTAATATTAGTCCGAATCCCCCTTCCCTAGATTATAATATAGCTATACATAGCAGACATATATTTACATTATGGTGTTCAAAGAATTGCACTATGCCCTATGCAAGCAATAGGTTATTGGGTTAATTGCCGGCTGTGTTTTGACATTATTTCACTTTAGGGTATGACAGCTTAGTAAATCATATTTCTAAAACGTGTCTAGAAGGAAATGACTAATATAATGGAATTTAGGCTTGTGCATAATGATTGGGGGATTGCAATATAGGGTGATGAATTGTGATGGCATTTGTTAAAAGTTGCAGCTTGAACTAGGTCTGAGAGTAAATGTAGTACATATGTTTTACAACTCCACCTATGGCAGAGCTGAGGATAGATAGATAGATAGATAGATAGATAGATAGATAGATAGATAGATAGATAGATAGATAGGTAGATAGATAGATAGATAGATAGATACATAATATATGATTGAAAGATAGAGATAGATAGATAGATAGATAGATAGATAGATAGATAGATAGATAGATAGATAGATAGATAGATAGATAGATAGATAGATAGATAGATAGATATGGGATAGATGATAGATAGATAGATAGATAGATAGATAGACAGATAGATAGATAGATAGATAGATAGATAGATAGATAGATAGATAGGTAAAAATGGAGGTAGTACACCAATGCAGCAATTAAGAAAAATATTATAAATGTAAGGGCCCATATAGGCCAGATTTCGATCCATATGAGGACTTTTCTTAAAGCTTGAGAGAGGTTCTCATGTAGATTAACATGGGCCTTTACATTTATGATATTTTTCAAGGCTTGAGAAAGGTCTTCACAAGGACGAAACGTTACACTTATAAAATGTTTTTACATTGCTGCATTGGTGTGCTGCCTCCATTATATATATATATATATATATATATATATATATATATATATATATATATATATATATATATATATATATATATATAGATAGATAATTAGAGGAGTGGTTCTTGCCTAGGAGGCTCTGCGCCCTTTAAATTTCTGTTGGTGCTGCACCTATACTTTTATTATAGATAGACATATCATGTTTGCAGCAAACCATCGTTTAGAATCGGTGTCAATCCAGTACGTGGCATTAGTTGTAATTACATTTATTGTGGCTAATGATGCTGTAAAGTCAATAGCAGCAATGTTGTACATGAGAAGCCCAGCCAGCCGCATGTCTCCTCTTCTCAGTGGCTTATTAACTCTACACCACAAACCATCTCAACAATCCCTTTATTGTTTCAGTCCTCGACAAACACATGTATTGAAGTGCTCTTCTGAAGATACCATGAAGATCTTAAATAAACATCCGGATCTTATGAATCTCATCTGCCATGCGCCAGCCAAGTCGTTGCTGTGTGCACTGCGAAGAATAAAAGGGACTCATCCACTGACCACTGCTGGTGGGACTCATCCACTGACCACTGCTGGTGGGACTCATCCACTGACCACTGCTGGTGGGACTCATCCACTGACCACTGCTGGTGGGACTCATCCACTGACCACTGCTGGTGGGACTCATCCACTGACCACTGCTGGTGGGACTCATCCACTGACCACTGCTGGAGGGACTCATCCACTGACCACTGCTGGAGGGACTCATCCACTGACCATCAGTATGTGGATAGATAGGCTGGACATTGTCGCTGACACATGCAGGAACTCATACAATACAGTGAAAGTGCTGAAGAAGGGCATTCTCACTGCTCGCTGTGGACTTGGCTGTGTACAGAAGGTCTAGCCCTAATGACTTCAAACAGAGCTCATCCATCAACTAAAATAAACCTGGACTGACCAGTATGAGATGTGGATGAATAAGGAGAACATTAATAACCAGCAGGGAGCCTTAGATCAGGCTTAACCCTTAGACTGCTGGGGGCCAGCTTGCCCTCGCAGTACACAGCTGTGCTCGTGGGACAAGAGATCTGCTTATTGGGGTATTGATATCAGGGCATGCAGAGCAGCCAGGTTCAATTAGGGAGATGAAAGGGTCTGAATGGGCTGCAGTGCCTCGTACATGAAACCAGAGCCCTGCGCTGGAGATAGACATCTCTGTGGCACCAGGAACATGAATGTGGCATGGACTTACTTGGTGGAGGGGAGTAGCTGCCTCCTTCCTTGGCCCATGCAGTCCCATCTTCTGAGTTTTCTGATTTCACAGATGACGTTTCAAAGTTTTTTGTAACCCCTGGAGGGCTGGGGCTCTCTCTGCTCCCTAACCCTAGGTGCAGGTGTCTGGGGTTGCTGCTTGCTCCTGGGACCTCCAAGCCACGCAGATGGGACACTTCCTTAGGAATCCTCTTATCAGCCATAAGGGCTTCCACGCTGAAGGGTAAGCTGGAGATCTTGATCTTGTGATCCTCCGATGGGGAATGGATGGGGTGCACAGAGCCCTCTTCATCAGAGCTTAAATCCTCCTTAATTTTCCTAGGGGAAGACATGCTGCTCTTTGAGGGGATCCCCTTCCTGGCCGAGATCCCTGTGATGAAGGTAGCCCAGCAGTGCGGCGTCTGAGACGGAGCTGCGCAGCCTGCACACACTTCAAGGAAACTCCAGAAACTTTTTTTTCTTTCCTCTTTTGAAAGCAGCTCCTCTGACAACCAACAGGAAACGCCCGGGTCGGGTGACGTCACCGTCCCTCCTCTCCTGATTGGCTGAGGAGCTCTGCTTTATAGCACTGATTCTAGGGCTGGAAAAAAAAGAGAGAAAAAGAAAGAAAGAAAGAACGAGGGAGTTAATTACACAGGCTGCAAACTGTGCTGTGTTATTAGTGATACCTGTAGGGCTGTAATCACAAGAAACTGAAAAGTCACTTGGGTAATTAAGTTTGATTATATGAAGAGGAAGCTCATATAACCAATTTTCTCTTTCTAGTCTCCGCTTTAAAGACTTCTTTCTTTGTAATGTCTTCATGTGTCTACATGTAAACATTTTAAGTATCATCTTGGCATTTCACTGATAGAGATACATATGATATGTGACTGACTACAGGAAAGGGGCCTTTGATGTCTGGGGCCTGTTAGGATACTCTGATAGCCGGCTAAAGGCTTATTGATTTCTCCAGAAAATGACAGTCACATGCCATCACACAGAAGAAGCAAAGGAGGAGAAATCAGGCCGCCCCCTGCCACACAATGCCACCCGAGCAATGCCCAGCCATCTCCTCCATCAGAAAACAGTCTGAGAAATAATTGCTCTTCTCACATGATTAATGAATTCCATAATTATCCCTCATTTAGAATATCCCATAATTGTCGCATAATCATTCAGTGCGACAATTATACTAATGTGTTACCATTGCCTTACAATTAATAACGGTATAATAGCCCACTCTGGGATGTCTCCTGGCAGGCCAAGTACCTGGCACTTGCAGGGGTATAGATGGGATAGACTGGGAATGGCACCCACCAGTCTAGGTGCTGTATCCACAGAGAACTACGGAGACTGCAGAAACAGTCTAGATATACTCACAGATACACATGCACACGCTGCACGTTAGGCTGGATATACTATCAATAATAACATAAGAAAAGTCTCCTTAGGACTAATACATGGTGTATATGCAGTAGACCCTTGTTACATTATATCACATACTAAGACCTACACTATAGTTCTATGTGCTACATTCACCGCTCACCTAATTCAATGTCAGAGATTAAAATTGTCCTTCATCCCATTTCTGTGTTTATAAAAATATAATGTGTTCTATTAATGTTAAAGCCGAATTTGTAGGCCGCCAAGCAAGCAGAAAATGACCAGAGTATTTCCGTCTATGAAACTGCGTGGATGTCTCCTATACATCAGTGGTGCGTGGTAACAGTGCACTGCCAGCTCGGCCAGGATGGTACAAGCACATTATACTACAATCAGGGTTACTAATGGTTAAAATAGGTCCCCTAACCATGAGAGGAGTCTATCAAACTGGGATATACTGTATATCTGCATCTCTGCAGCAGCTGGGACTGCCAAAGTACGGGTAGGATGTGATTATCTATCTATCTATCTATCTATCTATCTATCTATCTATCTATCTATC